>NC_091956.1:79954435-79996935 GCF_031021105.1 Erythrolamprus reginae | reverse complement strand
CATAAAAATAACAAAGAATTGGAGAAATTGTACATTATGGCAGTATATTAATGCCAGAAATCTTTCTTAAATGTAGTCACACTAACTCTCCCAATTATTTAAATAGATCTACTCCAAAGATTGGGGTCACTAAGATGACTAAGTCAGGGTTTAACTCAGCTACTTTATCTTAATACTAAACCAGGGCTCTGTTACATTGTAGACTATACTTGTACACATGCTGTTAAAATTGATACTGCTTTCTGGAAGTATACATTATTCTCTGCTATTTAAAAGAAGATACAATAGCACTGGGCCTCTTCAGATCAAGCCTTGATTTTAAAAAGCGTCTTCATTTTGTTAAGGTGTATAGAAAAATAATAAAGCAGTCTTTAAAAAAAATTAAGTCGAATAATTTGAACATTCTATACGACATTTATAGTTATTGACTTACCTCCTTGTATCCAGTTTCAGCAGTTTGATTAGCACAAGGAAACAAAATTCTGCCTCTACCTCTACCTCCCAGCAATTTGCCTCTTGGCAACTACAGTAGTCCCTCGCTATATCGCGCTTCACCCACCACGGCTTCACTTCATCGCGGGTTTTGAAGTCAGTGTTGGCACAGATACGGCGCTTAGAAGTTTGGAAGGGCAGGACAAGCCAACCAGCCCGCGGCTGGGCGAATGATGAGCGGGGCGGGGACTGAGCTCCGGCGGAGGTCCGTCCCCTCGTTCAACCCGCCTCGCCAGTGCTGAGAAGGCAGTCTTTGGAGGCGCGCTTAGTGGCTGGCGGCGGCGGCGGTGTGCTTGGGGTTGTAGAAAGAGCTGGGAAGGAGGAGAAATTCCCCATCGCGGATTTCACCTATCGCGGCCGGGTCTGGAACATAACACCAGCGATAGGTGAGGGACTACTGTAGTTGCAGCATGGGGTCTGTCTGCAGCCTCAATCAGCTGTGGGTCGGGAGGCCGATAATCAGTTGCTTGTGCTACTGTTTGCTGCAAGGAGATACATTGCTGGGAGGCAGAGGCCAAAGGGTGGGTGGTGGCTGGGGTGGGACTACACTTGGTGTATAAGATGCACCCAAGTTTTCATTCTCTTTTGAGGGTGGTGGTAAAAAGGTGTGTCTTATACTCCAAAAAATACAGGTACAGTGGCACCTCTACCTACGAAAACCTCAACTTATGAACTTTTCTAGATAAGAACCGGGTGTTGAAGGGTTTTTTTTTGCTTCTTCTCAAGAACCATTTTTCACTTACAAACCCAAGCCTCCGAAACTGTAACCAGAAAGGGCAGGGAGAAGCCTCTGTGGAGCCTCTCTAGGAATCTCCTGGGAGGAAACAGGGGCAGAAAAGGCAGAGAGAAGCCTCCGTGGGGCCTCTCTAGGAATTTCTTAGGAAGAAACAGGGGCAGAAAAGGCAGGGAGAAGCCTCCGTGGGGCCTCTCTAGGAATTTCTTAGGAAGAAACAGGGCCAGAAAAGGCAGGGAGAAGCCTCCGTGGGGCCTCTCTAGGAATCTCCTGGGAGGAAACAAGGCTGGAAAAGGTGGGGAGAAGCCTCTGTGGGGCCTCTCTAGGAATTTCCTGGGAAGAAACGGAGCCAGAAAAGGCAGAGAGAAGTCTCCGTGGGGCCTCTCTAGTAATCTCTTGGAAGGAAACAGGGCCTCCACCCTCCCTGTGGTTTCCCCAATCGCACACATTATTTGCTTTGATATTGATTCCTATGGGAAAAATTGCTTCTTCTTACAAACTTTTCTACTTAAGAACTTGGTCACGGAACGAATTAAGTTCATAAGTAGGGGTACCACTGTATGTCTTATATTCCAAAAAATACAGGTACAGTGTTCCCTCGATTTTCACGGGGGATGCGTTCCGAGACCGCCTGCGAAAGTCGAATTTCCACGAAGTAGAGATGCGGAAGTAAATACACTATTTTTGGCTATGAACAGTATCACAAGCCTTCCCCTTAACACTGTAAACCCCTAAATTGCAATTTCTCATTCCCTTAGCAACCATTTAGATCATTACTCACCATGTTTATTTATTAAAGTTTATTAAAAAAATATTTATTAAAGGCGGATGAAAGTTTGGCGATGGCGTATGACGTCATCGGGTGGGAAAAACCGTGGTATAGGGAAAAAACAACAAAGTATTTTTTAATTAATATTTTTGAAAAACCGTGGTATAGTCGTTTCGCGAAGTTTGAAGCCGCGAAAATCGAGGGACCACTGTATTTTAATCAGTGCAGAAATAATCCTCAGCTATCGTGAAACAATCTTATTTTCCTGTTAGATGTCATATCTGATCCCCCTGGAGTATAATTTTGTTGCCCCTCTTTCTTGCGTTTCTGTTTCATAAAACAGATGTTCCCTGGGTGTTCAGTTCTGACATCTGCAGGAGGGAGGCTCATTTTCTTTAGAAAAGTTGGATAAAAGGCAAATGTGATTACATATATAAGAGAAAAATCTCAGGGGAGATTTGGAGACTGAAGGTTTTTTTAAAAACTTGTGGGGCTTTTTAAAAAACTGAATATTTCACAAGATCAGAAAGGGCAAAGTGGATTTCATGCTTACGGAAACGTGTGGATTGAAAGTGCATTATAAAGTTTTGAAAAGCCAACTGCAAAAAGTGTATTAAATATGAATCAAATTAACTAGGGAGAGAGGGAAGAGAGAGAGAAAAAAAAAGTTTCTAAAGTGCCAATGGCTCAGATGTATTCCAAATATAGTATGCGTACAGCACAGTTCAGTAATGGGTTTATTGAGAATTTGCTCAGCAGAAGAAAAGTTTAGTCCGATTGGAAAATTTAGAAGCCTTCTGAGGCCCTGAAACTCTCTTTTCCATTTATTACGTTTTTTTAAAAAAACCTGTCAATATTATCTTTCTTTTATAAGTCTGAAAACATTAGGTCTAAAAAAATGGAGAATTTCATACTTGTGATTTCAAACTATTTCTCCTCTCCTTTTCCGGCCCTGTTTCCTCCCAGGAGATTCCTAGAGAGGCCCCACGGAGGCTTCTCCTCACCTTTTCCGGCCCTGTTTCTTCCCAGGAGATTCCTAGAGAATCCCCACGGAGGTTTCTCCTCACTTTTTCCAGCCCTGTTTCTCCCCAGGAGATTCCTAGAGAGGCCCCCACAGAGGCTTCTCCTCACCTTTTCTGGCCCTGTTTCCTCCCATGAGATTCCTAGAGAGGCCCCACGGAGGCTTCTCCTTGCCTTTTCCGGCCCTGTTTCTCCTCCAGGAGATTCCTAGAGAGGCCCCACGGAGGCTTCTCCTCACTTTTTTCTGGCCCTGTTTCCTCCCAGGAGATTCCTAGAGAGGCCCCACGGAGGCTTCTCCTCACTTTTTTCTGGCCCTGTTTCCTCCCAGGAGATTCCTAGAGAGGCCCCACGGAGGCTTCTCCCTGCCTTTTCTGGCCCTGTTTCCTCCCAGGAGATTCCTAGAGAGGCCCCACGGAGGCTTCTCCCTGCCTTTTCCGGCTACGGTTTCAGAGGCTCAGGTTTGTAAGTGGAAAATGGTTCTTGAGAAGAGGCAAAAAAATCTTGAACACCCGGTTCTTATCTAGAAAAGTTCGTAAGTAGAGGCGTTTATAGGTAGAGGTACCACTATATTTTAAAACAAGATGGCAGAGAGAACCAGCTCAGAATTGTGGCAGGTCTGTGTCGCTGCTGGTTCCAGTGACCCAGGCCACCAAGTTACTAACAGTTCTATAAAACTGGTCCGAACTGGTAGGAACCCACCTCTGCTGAGTACCTGCAGGTTGGAAGCAGCCTGTGGGCCTTGAGTTTGACGTCCCTGGTTTAGAAGAAGGTCCCAACCATATTTTTGGGGGGTTCTACTATTTTCCAGAAAATGGCTAAAACTTACATGAAAAGCATAATCGTATTCAAAGGGGTATCAAGTATTCTGAACAAGCAATTTTTTCTTGTACTGTATTGCTTTGTCCATGCATTTTTCATTTAGAGAAGCCTTCTTTAATGTGGTTTAGATTGATCTTAACAGATTGCTAGAGCTGTGCATTTTTTTTGAAGAGTTGGAAGAAGTGTGTTAGGTTTTGTATGAGCAGAGAGCACCTTTGAAACTATTCATTAAAGTAGCCCGACTTGATTCAGAGCTTTTAAAAAGTCAGTGGGTCCTTCTCATTTACATTAAGGATCTGGCTCCTCAAAGCTGTGGCATCTTGCTCTGGCCTAGAGGGGGAGCTCTTGCCCCACAATCAGGAGGTTGTGAGTTCAAACCTAGGTAGAGGCAGATGTAGGGTCTCCTGCTTGGGAAGTGGGTTGGACTTAAATGAACTGCAAGGTCCTTTCTAACTCTGTTAATCTCTGTTAATAAAGAAGCCCCAAACTAATTGGGTTAATTGAATGAATAGAAACATAGAAACATAGAAGACTGACGGCAGAAAAAGACCTCATGGTCCATCTAGTCTGCCCTTATACTATTTCCTGTATTTTATCTTACAATGGATATATGTTTATCCCAGGCATGTTTAAATTCAGTTACTGTGGATTTACCAACCACGTCTGCTGGAAGTTTGTTCCAAGGATCTACTACTCTTTCAGTGAAATAATATTTTCTCACGTTGCTTTTGATCTTTCCCCCAACTAACTTCAGATTGTGTCCCCTTGTTCTTGGGTTCACTTTCCTATTAAAAACACTGACCTCCTGGACCTTATTTAACCCTTTGACATATTTAAATGTTTCGATCATGTCCCTCATTTTCCTTCTGTCCTCCAGACTATACAAATTGAGTTCATGAAGTCTTTCCTGATACGTTTTATGCTTAAGACCTTCCACCATTCTTGTAGCCCGTCTTTGGACCCGTTCAATTTTGTCAATATCTTTTTGTAGGTGTGCTAGTCTCATACAAGATTCCAATCTTTTTCAAGCAAGCATAACCTTTAGCTTAACTTATTGATGGGCTCCTACGGGTACGGTCAGAACCAATAGAAAAATTGTTTTTTTTTCCCTTCTGGGCTATGGATATGTTTTTCCTATTGCAATAAGTGAGGCTGAATGTGTATAATTTTGGAAGAGCTGTGCATGTATGTCTGTGTGTAAATACACATACAGTTTACATATAGATAATGTATATTTTTGTGTGCCTGTGTGTAATATGTATGTACACATATGGCACATACATATAGAATTAAATAGTATATTTTGGATGTTCAGTAATAGTAAATAGATAGGAAAACTGTATCTCTTTGAGGCAAGGAGAGGCCAGGCACCCTAACCCTAACTCAAACCCTGACATCAAATTGGCCACCTTTAAGTGAGTCACATGACCTTTAAGCCCATGGTCACATGATTGTCAAGCCACTCCCACCCGGTCACATGGCCGACAAGCCACACCCACAAAATAAGCCAAGCCCACAGTGTGATAGTAAGAAATTGTACAGCCCTTCCCTGGTCTAACTTAAAAGCTTGGCTTTACTTATCAACTTGACCAGTAATAAATAAGCATGACTTACCTGAGTCCGAAGAAGTTGTCTTAACAGAAATGAGTTTCACATTCTCTTTATCCGATGGGGCTCTGTTGGAAGGTGTTGTATGATTGACAAATGTCTCATGATGGCAAAGGATACATGATATGGAAGCGGATATAAGATGATATAGGACAGGAGAAGTGATAGACGGTTGTCTGGATCTAACATAGAGCTTTTCTTCCCTTCTGAGATCTTACCCTCACATTTTGTTTTCTTTCATTCCTTTTATAGGATACTGAACCACCAAGCCTGATTTATTTCAACTTTGGTGATGGAATACAGATACAGTGATACCTCGTCATACAAACTTTTCGAGATACAAACCCGGGGTTTAAGATTTTTTTGCCTCTTCTTACAAACTATTTTCACCTTACAAACCTACCGCTGCTGCTGGGATGCCCCACCTCTGGACTTCTGTTGCCAGAGAAGTGCCCGTTTTTGCACTGCTGGGATTCCCCTGAGGCTCCCCTCCATGGGAAACCCCACCTCTGGACATCCATGTTTTTATGATGCTGCAGGGGAATCCCAGCAGCGAAAAAACAGGCACTTTGCTGGCAACAGAAGTCCGGAGATGGGGTTTCCCATTGAGGGGAGCCTCAGTGAAATCGCAGAATCGCAAAAACACAGAGGTCCAGAGGTGGGGTTTCGAGGACTTTGGTGTTTTTGCAATGCTGCGATTTCACTGATGCTCCCTTCGCTGGGAAACCCCACATCCGGACTTCCACTGCCAGTGAAGTGCTCATTTTTGTGATGCTGGGATTCCCCTGCTGGGGTTTCCCTGCAGCATCACAAAAACACAGAAGTCCAGAGGTTGGTTTTCCCATGGAGGGGAGCCTCATGGGAATCCCACCAGTGCAAAAACGAGCGCTTTGGCTGGCAAAAGGGATGAATTTTGGGCTTGCACGCATTAATTGCTTTTCCATTGATTCCTATGGGAAACATTGTTTCATCTTACAAACTTTTCACCTTAAGAACCTCGTCCCGGAACCAATTAATTTTGTAAGACAAGGTATCACTGTAGTTCTCAATTTATTGACTATACATTTAACATAGAAACATAGAAGACTGATGGCAGAAAAAGACCTCATGGTCCATCTAGTCTGCCCTTATACTATTTCCTGTATTTCATCTTGGGATGGATCTATGTTTATCCCAGGCATGTTTAAATTCAGTGACTGTGGATTTACCAACCACGTCTGCTGGAAGTTTGTTCCAAGCATCTACTACTCTTTCAGTCAAATAATATTTTCTCACGTTGCTTCTGATCTTAATACAAATAATTTAAGTCAGATTGTACACTATTTTCATGAATATGTAAATTTGATGGAAGTTTTTTTTCTCAATGCCTTATGAGAAATTGCATTAGAAAATGTGATTCTGTATAATGGTTTAAAAAGGTGAAATTAGGTATGTGTTCATTAAACACGTGTTAAGTTAATTTCTCCCTTCTCCTGCTAGAAAATACAGGGAGGTCTTGTTCTTTCTGTCCCCTTCCTTGTTCTCTCTGGAATGAATGTGTCAGGAATATATTTTCCCCCTTTATGCAACTGATTGTATTTCTGTGCTGCACTGAAAAAGCAAAGAACCCCTAGCAAAGAATCCTAAACCTGGCTTCTATCCCAGGAATATTTCTCTGAGAAAAACCAAATTCCTATTTCCAGCATAAAAAGGCAGAGGATTCTATCTTGCTCCCAACGGGAAGTAGGAGAGGAACAGTGATCTGTTCCAACACAGATTTATTGAGAAGAATCATTTAATTCAAAGGAATGTGACTGAATTCATTTGAAAAGCATTATATTGCAACCTGAGGAGTTTTGGAAAGCCTTAGTAACTCGCATCTGACTTCCCCAAATATAAATAATGACAGTAACAGATCATATTTGCGCACTTTCTTTATCAATATTACATAAAACTGCAGCTCTATATTTTCTAAACTGGACAGGGCTGGGAAGTGGGGATTAAACCCAAACCTAGTTGAAAGCCAAGCAAAATATGTTCATGACCTCATTTGGAGAATACAGTTTTAAAAGATTGCTTTGAAGATTTTTCCAGAGGTAAATGAATGAGCTCAATGAGGATTTCAAATTTGGTGCAATTGTTTTTACAGATGTCAGTTTGGTATGTGGGTCAACAGTAAAGGCCGTGCTGAAACTTTCAAAAAACATCTACCTGGATTGGTAAATCAGCAGTTTAATTAAAACAATTACACTTAGGTCTGTGCAAATTTCAATTTTGGGATCAGTGTCCAAAGAAAGAAAGAAAGAATAAATAAACAAACCCAAGTCTGGACAAGATAAGAATTGTTACAGAAATGAAAATACTTTCTAGTGTTCTTAAAGTTCAGGGTGAAATGGTATAATAAATGAGTTGAGATGGTCTGCAAACAACTTTACAAGCACTAAACATCCTTGGCAAATTGTCAAAGAGTTATGTCCTGATTGACAGGCTGTTTTTAAGACAACGAAGAAGTCAATTATCTCAACTTCGCTCTTGAAATTTTAGAGTCCAAATAACGGTATGGTGGTAGCTACAGATAATACCTGTGCTGAGAGCTGACCCAGTATTATAATTTAGGCAGTTTACTGCTATAACTAAAGTGGTGGAGAGGGATTCCTTGAAAATCTATTTAGGTCCCACAGAGTTGGCCTTCTCCGGGTCCCATCAACTAAACATGCTGTTTGGCGGGACCCAGGGGAAGAGCCTTCTCTGTGGTGGCCCCGACCCTCTGGAACTAGCTCTCCCCAGAGATTAGAACTGCCCCCACCCTCCTCACCTTTCGTAAACTCCTTAAAACCCACCTTTGCCGTCAGGCATGGGGGAATTGAAACATCTCCCCCAGGCCTATACAGTTTATGTATGGTATGCGTATGTGTATGTTTGCTTTTAATAATGGGGCTTTTAGTGTTTTTAAAAAATTATTAGATTTGTTATATATTGTTTATTATTGCTGTGAGCCGCCCCGAGTCTACGGAGAGGGGCGGTATACAAATCTAATAAATAAACAAATAAATAAATTTATCTATAGCTCGAGAAATGGGATATTTTTTCTGAAGTCTTTCAATGACAAAGTGTAGAGACAAATTCTCCAAAATTTTCTCACAGATGAGCTTGAATACCAATGAAAGGAGTGATAAAATTGTCCCTTCTTATTTATTAAATTTACGTGTCACCCATCTCACTATCCAAAGTGACTCTGGATGACTTCTTTAACTGCAAATGTCCTTTGTATCCTGAAAATTATAGTTGTCTTATTTATTTATTGGCACCAGAATACCTCCGGAACCGCCTGCTACCGCCTGCTACCGCACGAATCCCAGCGGCCGATAAGGTCCCACAGAGTTGGCCTTCTCCGGGTCCCGTCGACAAAACAATGTCGTCTGACGGGCTCCAGGGGAAGAGCCTTCTCTGTGGCGGCCCCGGCCTTCTGGAATCAATTTCCTCCGGAGATTAGAATTGCTCCCACCTTGTCTTCCGTAAACTACTTAAGACAGACCTATACCGCCAGGCATGGGGGATTTGAGACACCTTTCCCCCAGGCTTATTATAATTTATGTTTGGTATGTATGTGCTGTTTGGTTTTTAATTATGATAGGGTTTTTAGTTTTTTTAAAAATATTAGATTTGTGCCTGTATAATACTGTTTTTATCGTGTTGTGAGCCGCCCCGAGTCTTCGGAGAGGGGCGGCATACAAATCTAATAAATTATTATTATTATTATTATTATTATTATTATTATTATTATTATTATTTGCTCATTTATTCATTCATTCATATGTCACCTTTATTTTATTTAACAAAGCGGTGAACATATCCAAAACTTCATCGTCTTTCCATTTTCTCCACAACAATGCTGTGAAGTATTAATACGCACACACACAGAATAAAATATTAGGATGAAATTTCACAAAGTTACATTTTCTGAGGGCTGTTTGTGTGTGTGTAGGGGGATTGTTTAATTTTTTTTTTTTAAGGAAATGTTATTGCTGCACCAAGTAGAATAATGACTTGGTCACAAACTGAGAATCAAAGTACACAAGACAGAGATTGCAGCTGACTTGAAACTCCACAAAGTATCGGCATGGAAGTTATATAACTTTAATTCCCACCTTTTCACTCTCAAAATTATATTCATCTGGAAGAAATGGCACTTATGAAAGATAAATGTGGAAGGCTAGAAGTTCAAATGAATAACACATCCCTTTCAAAACTAGGTTGTTAAAGAAACTGTAACCTAACATGTTTAACGTGTTTTAACATAAAATGAGCAAAATTGATGGAAGAAAAAGGAAAAAAAAACTTACTGTTCAGTTCCATTCTCTTGCCTCTCTGGAAGGAAATTAAATTCACATTATCTTTCTAGTCCACCATGATAAGTCACGTCATCTTTCTACATTTCTAGTTCAACATGTTATGTCAGAGACTTTTTTCTTTTATGTATCAGAATTTTTATCCTTATATAGAGACTCTTGAAATACAAAAATTGAGTGTGGTCTAAAAACAGTAATAATTTTCCAAGGTTTTTTAGATGAATATCCTGAAGCAATTTGAATCTAGTTATAATGCATTCCAGGAAAGTTTAGAACTGATTCCAATTGTTTAATTCTCGTCCGTTCTTTGACAGTTGTTCTTGTAAAAGGTATTGTCAACTGAAATTTAATCTATGAAGCATGTGAAACGCATAGCAATCTTTAGTATGCTCTCTACATGGAGCTACCTTTGAAAAGTGTTCTGAAACTTCAGATCGTGCAGAATACAGCAGCGAGAGCTATCATGGGCTTTCCCAAAAATGCCCATGTAACACCAACACTCCGCAGTCTGCATTGGTTGCCGATCAGTTTCCGGTCACAATTCAAAGTGTTGGTCATCACCTATAAAGCCCTTCATGGCACCGGACCAGGGTATCTACGAGACCGCCTTCTGCTGCACGAATCCCAGCGACCGTTTAGGTCCCACAGAGTTGGCCTTCTCCGGGTCCCGTCAACAAAACAATGTCGTTTGGCAGGGCCCAGGGGAAAAGCCTTCTCTGTGGCGGTCCCGGCCCTCTGGAATCAACTCCCCCCGGAGATTAGAATTGCCCCCACCCTCCTCGCCTTTCGTAAGCTCCTTAAAACCCACCTCTGCCGTCAGGCATAGGGGAACTGAGATATTCTTTCCCCCTAGGCCTTTACAATTTATGCATGGTATATTTGTTTGTATGTATGTTTGGTTTTACAATAAGGGTTTTTTAGTTGTTTTAGTATTGGATTTACATGCTGTTTTTTATTACTGTTGTTAGCCGCCCCGAGTCTATGGAGAGGGGCGGCATACAAATCCAATAAATAAATAAATAAATAAATGAATGAATGAATGAATGAATGAATAAATAAATAAAATCTGGAAACTATTTTTTTTTTAAGTACCCAACAAAGATTGTAGGTTCATGTTCAGTTGGCATCTAAAATACTTTCTCAAACACTGTAACAAAAAGCCAGATACCTTCATCTATGTCTGTGTTTTTCATTATGTCCTATACATTTTAATTTTTACAGAATACATACATACCTGGCGTTGTCTTCAAGCACATTCGGTACAAAGCCATTAAAAGGAATACGATGACACTTATTACTATTAGGGCAATGACAACTGGCAAAATTATACCTGTAGGTAATGAAAGTATTTGTTTTAATTTCATGCACTTTAAGATACCTGCATATCTTAAGAGTGGGTATAGAATATGACCATCTTTCCCAAAGACTCTTTGAGATCTTTGAGAATTCTTGTAATAAACTTAGTTTTAGTACTACCATAAGCACAAAGCCAGATGGACGACCTTGAGTTAGTCATCTCAGAGAGGGTCTGCAACTTGGGTGTCCTCCTTGACCCACAGCTGACATTAGGACACCATTTTTTTGGCTGTGGCGAGGGCGGCATTCTCCCAGGTTTGCCTGGTGCAACAGTTGCGCCCCTATCTGGACAGGGAGTCTGCCCTTATCACCTCGAGGTTCAACTACTGCAATGCTCTCTACATGGAGCTACCTCTGAAGAGTGTTCAGAAACTTCAAATCGTGCAGAATGCAGCCGCGCGAGTGGTCATGGGTCTTCCCAGATACACCCATGTTTCTCCAACACTCCATGGACTGCATTGGTTGCCGATTGGTTTCAAGACACAATTCAAAGTGGTGGTGATGACCTATGAAGCCTTACATGACATTGGGCCTTCTACCGCATGAATCCCAGTGACCGGTTAGGTCCCACAGAGTTGGCCTTCTCCGGGTTCCATCAGCCAGACTAGGGGAAGAGCCTTCTCTATGGCGGCCCCAGCCCTCTGGAATCAGCTCCCTCCGGAGATTCACACTGCCCCCACCCTCCTTGCCTTTCGTAAGAGTCTCAAAACTCATTTATGTCACCAGGCATGGGGCAATTAGATCAAGACCCCTCTCTTGTTTAATAAATGAAATGTGTGGTTGTGAATGAATTGGCTGATTGATTTTACTGTATTGGGTTTTTAGTTTGTAATTTTTAATTTATTAGATTTGTTGCTGTATTGTTTAATCCTGTGAGCCGCCCCGAGTCTTCGGAGAAGGGCGACATGCAAATCTAATTATTCTTATTGTTATTATTGTTATTATTATTGTTGTTGTTGTTGTTGTTGTTATTATTATTATTATTATTATTATTATTATTATTATTATTATTATGCCGCATGAATCCCGGCCACCGGTTAGGTCCCACAGAGTTGGCCTTCTCCGGGTCCCGTCGACTTAGCAATGTCGTTTGGCGGGACCCAGGAGAAGAGCCTTCTCTGTGGTGGCCCCGGCCCTCTGGAACCAGCTCCCCCCAGATATCAGAGTTGCCCCCACCCTCCTTGCCTTTCGCAAGCTCCTTAAAACCCACCTCTGTCGTCAGGCATGGGGGAATTGAATTTTTTCCCCTTCCCCCTAGGCTTATAGAATTTATACATGGTATGCTTGTATGTATGAGTGGTTCTTTAAATTGGGGTTTTTAAGATTATTTTTAATATTAGATTTGTTTACATTGTCTTTTTATACTGTTGTTAGCCACCCCGAGTCTTCGGAGAGAGGCGGCATACAAATCTAATAAATAAATAAATAAATAAATAAATAAATAAATAGATAGATAGATAGATAGATAGATAGATAGATAGATAAACAAACAAACAAACAAACAAACAAACAAACAAATAAATAAATTTATTAGATTTGTATGCTGCCCCTCTCCGAGGACTTGTATAATTATATAATTGTTATTATATAAATATAAATATAAATATAAATATGAATATGAATATGAATATGAATATGAATATAAATATAAATATAAATATAAATATAAATATAAATATAAATATAAATATAAATATAAATATAAATATAAATATAAATATAAATATAAATATAAATATAAATATAAATATAAATATAAATATGATGATGATGATGATGATGATGATGATAATAATAATAATAATAATAATAATAATAATAATAATAATAATAATAATAATAATAATAATAATAAATTTTCTCCCAGCTCTAGGAAGGAAGCAATGCAAACCACTTCTGAAGTCTTGCTAAGGAAACTGGAGGGAATGTCCAGCACTGACCTGAAGGCACCCTAAAAGATCAATTTGTCAGGCTTTCTATACTTCACCATAACCTGCCATAACCACTAGGTGGCAGGCAAAGAGCCTTAATTGAAAGGGGGTGGGGTGTATTCATATCATGCTCAAAAGCCTCTACAGTAAATAGGGGTATCTTGGCTTCCAGAATTTAAGATCAAGATGCTGTAGTCCTGTCCCCTCCCCAAAAGAAGAAATTACAAATGGGAGCGCATATCTCTTCTTCAGCATAATAATAGTTTCTGCAAATATGCTTAAGAGAGTGGACACTGTACATCAGAGGTCTTCAAACTCGGCAACTTTAAAACTTGTGGACGACAATTCCCACCATTCTCTAGGCAGCAACGACCCAAGGTCATAATTGTGAAAAATGGTCATAAGTCACATTTTTCAATGCTGTTGCGACTTTTGAATGGTCACTAAATGAACTGTTGTAAGTCGCAGACTACAAGTATGGATTTTAAGTGCCCCATTAGTTTCTAAAGGCAAAAGTTCATTTTATACTAATTGCATTATATTTCCCTTTTGGAGAGTTTTAAAGATGCTTACAGGAAGTTAGCCAGTGGGCAGGTACATAATTGCTACAAGGCTCACCGTCCAGAAAGTGCAGCAATTTCAATTCAAGCAAGAATTTTTGTAAAAAATAAATAAATTGTAAAGAATCTTTTGCAGAAACTTGAGAGGAGAGACCATGCACCATATTTACTTACCAATGTAAGAAGCCTCATCTTGTTTTTCTGGATTAGTTAATCCTGAATTGTCTATGAGAAAAGAAATTGAAACACATATAATCACATATATTGTCCCATGTAGGGTTTTTTTTTTGCTTTTTTGTTTGTTTTTTGCTTTCAGTGGTCAACTAAGTGGTCAAAGTGTTGGTGATGACCTATAAAGCCCTTCATGGCACTGGACCAGAATATCTCCAGGACCGCCTTCTGCCGCACGAATCCCAGCGACCAGTTAGGTGCCACAGAGTTGGCCTTCTCCGGGTCCCGTCAACTAAACAATGTCGTTTGGCGGGACCCAGGGGAAGAGCCTTCTCTGTGGCGGCCCCGACCCTTTGGAACCAACTCCCCCCAGATATCAGAGTTGCCCCCACCCTCCTAGCCTTTCGTAAGCTCCTTAAAACCCACCTCTGTCGTCAGGCATGGGGGAATTGACATGTTCCCTCCCCCTAGGCTTATAAAATTTATGCATGGTACACTAGTATGCATGATTGGTTTTAATTTGTGGTGTTTTTTAAATTAACTTAAATATTAGATTTGTTTTACATTGTATTGTTATTGCTGTGAGCCACCCCCAGTCTGCGGAGAGGGGCAGCATACAAATCTGATTAAACTAAACTAAACTAAACTAGCAGTTGAATTAATTGTAGCCAGATGTGGGCTGCTCCCCAGAGGGGTGGAATATGCAGTGGGGTAGCGAAAATGGAGCTCCACCCCAGAGCACCCAATTTGCACTGAAAGAAAGGCTAGCAACTGTGTACAGTTCTGGTCACCGCACCTCAAGAAGGATATAATGGAACTGGAAAAGGTTGCAAAAAATGATCAAGGAAATGGAGCACCTCCCTTATGATACCAGGTTGCAATGCCTTGGTCTCTTCAGCCTTGAAAGATGGCGTTTAAGGGGTGACTTGATCGAAGTGTATAAAATCATGCATGGGATAGAAAAGGTGGATAGAGAAAAAATATTTTTCTCTATCACACAGTACTAGGACAAGGGGGCACTCCCTAAAGCTCATAGGTAAGAAAGTGAGGACAAATAAAGGGAAATATTTCTTCACCCAGAGGGTCATTGGTTTGTGGAATTCCCTTCCAGAAGAAGTGGTGACAGCTGTCAGCCTTGATAGCTTCAAGGCAGCATTAGACAGATTCATGGATGCCAAGTGTAAGTGGTTATTGAAACGGATGTCCATGTGCCGCCTCTATGTGGGTTGAGGCAGGCAGGATTCCCTTGAGTACCATTTGTTGGGGGTCAAGAGAAGGGGAGGGGTCTTGCCTTCTCTTTCTGCTCAAGATCCCCATGGACAATTGGGGGCCTACTGTGTGACACAGAATGCTGGACTCGATGGGCTTTGGCCTGATTCAGCATGGCTCTTCTTATGTTCTTTTGTTCTTATGTTCTGTACCCCAGCGAGCGATACTGGTAAGGTTGTAAGCCGAGGACTTAACAGTTGAACTATGATTATTGTTCAGGTCACACCGATCTGGTCACATGGCCGGGGAATGGGAAGAGGCTTCATTCTAGAGTCTATGATTGTCATCTAGACTTTTATTATGACCAGGCGGGGGTTGCTACTTACCGCTGCTACCGGTATGATGTGCATGTAGCTCCACTTCACTGTCGTGCAAGCATGCGCACCCCAGTGAGATTTGGGCAGCTTCAAGGCAGGATTAGACAGATTCATGGATGTCAAGTGTATTGGTGGTTATTGAAACGGATATCCACGTGCCACCTCTATGTTGGTTGAGGCAGGCAGGATTCCCTTGAGTACCATTTGTTGGGGGTCAAGGGAAAGGGAGGGTTTTGCCTTCTCTTTCTACTCAAGATCCCCATGTATTATAGTTGTGGGCATGTGTCCACGAGCTATTGCACACACCCATGCTTTTGGTACCCGAGCAAAAAAGGTGAACCATCCCTGCTCTACAGCAGTGTTTCCCAACCTTGGCAACTTGAAGGTATTTGGACTTCAACTCCCAGAATTCCCCAGCCAGCATTTGCTGGCTGGGGAATTCTGGGAGTTGAAGTCCAGATACCTTCAAGTTGCCAAGGTTGGGAAACACTATTCTAGAAGAAAGGAAAACAACCTGATCAGCAGCCAATTCCCCCCAAAAAGCTATTTTACTTCTATTTCTAATGAAGCACATGCACATCAATGTGTCTGTAAATATATCTGACACAACTTTATTTTTAATAGATCATTTATTTTTATTTTTTAAAAAGAAAGTGCTATTGACATGTGCAGATCCATCTCCCCTGAGTCTGGAATGCTATGGTTACCATAATTGGGATGCAAAAAATAATATATATACTTAGTTTTTTTTTGTTTATCTAGTGGTAATCTTAGGATGGCCCTTGGGGAATGCCTGTTAGAAATCACAGCAGAGATAGTTACAGATAGTGTTGGGTGAACCGAACTTGCAAAAGTTCGGGTTTGTGCTGAATTTTGCAGTGTTCAGCATGTTAAACCCAAACCCGAACTTTTTAAAAAGTTTGGGTAAAGCTCGGGTTCAGGTTCAACATTTGCTCGAACACTGCAAAATGCCGCCGCTCGGGGGGAGAATGGAGAATCCCATCGTGGAATCCCCCACCTCCTTTTGCTTGGGGCGCTGCAAGCAAAAGGAGGTGGGGAAATCCCACGATGGGATTCTGGGGGCGGGGCCTTGACGCCATGGAGACTACTTCCTGGCCGGCCGAAATGGGGAGGAAGGAGTCTCCATGACGTCAAAGCCCCACCCCCAGAATCCCATTGTGGGATTCCCCACCTCCTTTTGTTTGCAGCACCACTGCGGCATCCTTTTCTGTAAAAATATAAGGAAGCAAAAGGAGGTGGGGAATTATTATTATTGTTGTTATTATTATTATTGTTATTGTTATTATTATTATTATTATTATTAATTTATTGGATTTGTATGCCGCCCCTCTCCGCAGACTCGGGGCGGCTAACAACAATGATAAAAAACAACATGTAACAATCCAATTTAATAAAACAACTAAAAACCCTTATTATAAAAACCAAACATACACACAAACATACCATACCTCCTTGTTTATTTTTACAGAAAAGGACGCTGCAGCGGCTTGCTGCTGCTTGGGTTCAGGTTCAGGTTCAGGTTCGGGTTTGGGTTTGGGTTTGGGTTTGGGTTCGGCGAACTCACCCGATCTTCATGGCAAAGTTTGGGTGAGTTCACCGAACCCAAACTTCGTTGGATTCGCCCAACACTAGTTACAAATTTACACAAAATTGAGGTTCGATTGCTGCAACGCTCTCTACATGGGGCTACCTTTGAAAAGTGTTCAGAAACTTCAGATCGTGCAGAACGCAGCCGCAAGAGCCGTCGTGGGGCTTCCAAGATTCGCCCACGTTTCTTCAACACTATATGGCTTGAACTGGCTGCCAATCAGTTTCTGGTCACAATTCAAAGTGTTGGTCATGACCTTTAAAGCCCTACATGGCATTGGACAAGATTACCTCCGGAACCGCCTGCTGCCGCACGAATCCCAGTGACTGATAAGGTCCCACAGAGTTGGCCTTCTCTGGGTCCTGTTGACTAAACAATGTCATTTGGCGGGCGCCAGGGGAAGAACCTTCTCTGTGGTGGCCCCGGCCCTCTGGAACCAACTCCCCCCAGAGATTAGAACTGCCCCCACCCTCTCTATCTTTCGTAAACTACTCAAGACTCACTTATGCCACCAGGCATGGGGGAGTTAAGATATTCCTTCCCCCTAGGCCATTACAAGTTATGCATGGTATGTCTGTGTGTATGTTTGGTTTTATAATAAGGGTTTTTAGTTGTTTTATTAATTGGATTGTTACATGCTGTTTTTTACCATTGTTGTTAGCCGCCCCGAGTCTATGGAGAGGGGCGGCATACAAATCCAATAAATAAAAAATAATAAATAAAAATAATATTGATATATATATATACGTTTTTCATTACTTACTTGTAGGTCCGGCTTTAGGGTCTTTTTCTAGTCTGACTGTTGTATTTGCACGGTTAGTAGGACTCTGAGCACCCTGGTCTGTAATGAAGAAGTGCAATGAAAGAGTGTTAATCACAAGCGAAACCAAATGTAACTCTGTGTTTCTTTTGAATGGAATAATTCGGGATTGGACCGCATAGAAGTCGCATTAACAGATAATTCAGAAGATTTTCCATCAGTGATATATTGGTACTGGTTCAGACTTGTTGACGGAATTTGTCCCTGTCAGCAGCAGTGTCCAGCTCTCCACGTCTGCAAACTTATTTTATTTTTTATTTATTCATTTGTCCAATACACAAATACATAGGAAGAAAAATAGACATGTAGTAATATATATAAGGGTAAAAGTGAACTTAGAGGAGAGGATATATGAAAGAAAGAAAATATATAAGATAGGTGAAAGAAAGGAAAGACAATTGGACAGGGGACGAAAGGCACACCAGTGCACTTATGTACGCCCCTTACTGGCCTCTTAGGAACCTGGAGAGGTCAATCGTGGAGAGTCTAAGGGAGAAATGTTGGGGGTTAGGGGTTGACACAATTGAGTCTGGCAATGAGTTCCACGCTTCGATAACTCGATTGTTGAAATCATATTTTTTACAGTCAAGTTTGGAGCGGTTCGTATTAAGTTTTAATCTGTTGCGTGCTCTTGTGTTGTTGCGGTTGAAGCTGAAGTAGTCATTGACCGGTAGGACGTTGCAGCATATGATCTTGTGGGCAATACTCAAATCGTGTTTTAAGCACCGTAGTTCTAGGCTTTCTAGGCCCAGGATTGTAAGTCTATTTTCGTAGGATATTCTGTTTTGAGTGGAGGAGTGAAGGGCTCTTCTGGTGAAATATCTTTGGACCTTTTCAAGGGTGTTGATGTCTGAGATGTGGTATGGGTTCCAGACAGATGAGCAGTAGTCTAGGATGGGTCTGGCAAAAGTTTTGTAGGCTCTTGTGAGTAGTGTGAGATTGCCTGAGCAGAAGCTGCGTAGGATCAGGTTAACAACTCTAGAAGCTTTTTTGGCGATATTGTTACAGTGGGCTTTAGCACTTAGGTCCTCTGGTCACCCCTCCTTGAAAGCAGCTCACAAAAAACCCTCTGTGCATGCTCAAAGGCATGGACAGAGGGTCATTTCCCTGACGTGATGCCCTTCCAATGTGATGCAAACTGATAGAGAAGGTAAGAGGAATCCACCACTGGTGCCCATCCATCATGTCCCTTACATGAAGTCACTGGGGTGCAGAATGGCAGGATAATCCAACATAACAAATGTTATCATACTTGCAAAAGCAGAAAGTGGGAAGTTTCTATGAAACAATTAAGGCTTGATTAATTACTGCATTAATTGATCAACTTCATGATTGATTACCGCTACCTTCACCGCATCCATGTTCTCACATTCTTAAATGTATTTTACAATTTACAAGTGCACACTCCATGACATTAATAGATGCTATCACTGCCATGAAACTCAGCAGTTCAGACCCATCTTGTGGCAATTATTTTAGATGTTCATTAGGCTGAAGTGAGTCATTACAAAAATTCAAATCATCGGTGTTGCTCTCTAATCTGTATCAATGCAACCAGTAGAACCATCTATTTTCAAATACCTTTCACAATCAATCAATTTAGATCTATGTCAAAAGCAATCCACTCACCCCAAATCTTTTTATATGGGAGGGATAAACCAAGAGAAAGAAAAAAAGAGAGTGAAAAAAGATATATACAGTGCTTATGCACGCCCCATTGTGCCTACCGTCCCTGTCCTATTGTCTTCTTTGGTTACTTTTTATCATTACTTATCTAATGTTTTATTTGTACAAATTATCACCCTATAATTGTTTGACAAAATAAACAAATAAACAAACAAAGAAACATAGAAACATAGAAGATTGACGGCAGAAGACTAACTATCTATAGGATGCAATGAATATTGACTGTGCAACAACACTATTTATAAATATATATTAGAAACATAGAAACATAGAAGTCTGAAGGCAGAAAAAGACCTCCTGGTCCATCTAGTTTGCCCTTATACTATTTTCTGTATTTTATCTTAGGATGGATATATGTTTATCCCAGGCATGTTTAAATTCAGTTACTGTGGATTTATCTACCATGTCTGCTGGAAGTTTGTTCCAAGGATCTACTACTCTTTCAGTAAAATAATATTTTCTCATGTTGCTTTTGATCTTTCCCCCAACTAACTTCAGATTGTGTCCCCTTGTTCTTGTGTTCACTTTCCTATTAAAAACACTTCCCTCCTGGACCTTATTTAACCCTTTAACATATTTAAATGTTTCGATCATGTCCCCCCTTTTCCTTCTGTCCTCCAGACTATACAGATTGAGTTCATTAAGTCTTTCCTGATACGTTTTATGCTTAAGACTTTCCACCATTCTTGTAGCCCGTCTTTGGACCCGTTCAATTTTGTCAATATCTTTTTGTAGGTGAGGTCTCCAGAACTGAACACAGTATTCCAAATGTGGTCTCACCAGCACTCTATATAAAGGGATCACAATCTCCCTCTTCCTGCTTGTTATACCTCTAGCTATGCAGCCAAGCATCCTACTTGCTTTCCCTACCGCCTGACTGCACTGTTCACCCATTTTGAGACTGTCAGAAATCACTACCCCTAAATCCTTTTCTTCTGAAGTATTTGCTAACACAGAACTGCCAATACAATACTCAGATTGAGGATTGCTTGTTGATCAGCAACAAACCCCAATGCATACCTGTGCTCAAGTCAATTGAAAGGAGTTGAAACTGCAAGAAGCTAATACAGAAGAGGCAAGTGCGGTAGTCATATAATTGTTTAATAGGTCTGTTTTTGAGATGTGGTTGGGATTATGGGAGGGAAAAAAAGTATCTCACCTAAAATTGTTGGGCCCAAGCTGAATGCTGAAGTCACAGGAATCTTTGTTGTTGGTGCGGTTGTGCCTGCTGTTACTTTGATAAAATAAATGACAGAGTGGTTATCTGCTGTTCTCAAAACACATCGGTATTTGTCAAAGGAATAATCAGTATGCAAGTATGGAAATCAAGGCTCTTTTCACAACATCCTCAGGTCCCAGCAAAACAAATAAAAGAAGGAAGAATAAATAGATTGAGAGGAAGGAGAAAACCGAAAGCCATGATTGGGCTGAGTTAAGGAGACCCTAAAATGAAACAAAACAATTGAGAAATAATAATAATAATAATAATCATCATCATCAACATGGAGAAAAAGAAAGTATGGATCATCGACATCGCAATCCCAGGAGACACCAGAATTGAGGAGAAGCAGCTAGAGAAATTAGTGAAATACGAAGATCTAAAAATCGAGCTGCAACGACTCTGGCATAAGCCAGTGAAAGTGGTCCCAGTGGTACTTGGCACGCTGGGCGCAGTACCAAAGCATCTCAGCGGACATTTGAAAACCATCGGAATTGACAAAATCTCCATCTGTCAATTGCAAAAGGCCGCTTTACTGGGATCGGCAAACATAATTTGCCGCTACATCACGCAGTTCTAGGTGCTTGGGAAGCGCCCGACTGGTGATGAAATACGAAATCCAGCATAGTGATCTCGTATGCTGTGTTGTACTGACATAATAATAATAATAATAATAATAATAATAATAATAATAATGGTGGCTTATGAAGCAGTATAAAGAGTGCCTTACTGGTGACACAGCATGTAAATGTAATTTAAAAAAATGAATAAAATAAATGTGGACTCGGTGATAGCAAAGATGCTTTGCAAGATGTATCGACGTGTAAATCTGTCTTCACTTACCTGTAGGTCTGACTTCAGTGACGTTTTCTGCTCTGTCTGTTTTATTTGGCTGGATGGGAGGGGTCTGAGAGTGTTGGTCTGTAATGAAGAAAGCTGATGAATGCATGTTCTAGACCAGGGGTGACAAAGTTACAAGATACATCACATGCTGGCCACGCCCACCCCCATTTTAACAAAGTGGGGGAAAAAGTCACGAAACATCATGTGACAATGTGGCACCACGAATTTGACACCTCTGTTCTAGACAAATAGTATTGTAAGGCAAACACGATCTTAAAACTGAGATAGGCTTAAGCAGAGTGCCATCCATATAATATCATATCTTAATCATTACCCCCGTATACCTCCTAACAAAATCCGCTAGACACCTCATTTCAGACTCCAACATGTAAGTACAGTGGAACCCCGACATAAGAGCTGCTCTACTTAAGAGCAACTCGAGATAAGAGCTGGGAGGGGAGAGATATTTTTGTTCTACTTACAAGCCCAAATTCGAGATACAAGCGCCAAGGAGCTGTCTCCTGAAGCCAAACGCTAACTTCCGCGTTCGGCTTCAGGAGACAGCTGCGAAGCGGCGCGCGTGTTTTAAAAGGTTGCAGCCGGCCTGGGGGGCTCGGGGGGGTGCTTGCAGCTTTCTTTCTTGCTCTTTTTCTTTCTCTCTTTTACCTTCCCTTCCTCTATTTCTTCTTTTCTTTCTCCTTCCCACCTTCTTCCCTCCCTCCCTCCCTTCACTCATTCCTCTCTTACTCTCCCCTTTCATAAGTTTCCTTGCTTCCTTCCTCTGTTCCTGTCCCTTCCCTCTTTCCTTCCTTCCTTCCCACCCTCCGTCCATTCATTCACCCATTCCTCTCTTGATCGCTTAAAGCTGGTCCCTGGTGCAAAAAGGGTTGGGGACCTCTGTCCTACAGGATTGGGTGGCAGAGAAGTTGAACATATGTAAATTTAAAAGTTTAAGAAAGTTTACAAGTTAAGTGAAAGAAACTTCATTATTCATTTATATGTACATGTACATTTCTTCATTAAAAACATGTCTTTCTGCATAATTTAGACTAACTTTGTGAGTTTTTTGAGGGCTGGAACCAATTAAAATTATTTACATTAATTCCTATGGGGAAAAGTCGTTCGAGATAAGAGCTGCTCGACTTAAGAGCCCAGGTCTGGAACGAATTAAACTCGTATCTCGAGGTACCACTGTACAGTGATACCTTTATATGTTGTAGGGATTCGAACTGCTGATCTTTCTGATTGACAAGATCAGTGTCTTAGCCACTGAGCCACTGTGTCCCCCTCCCCCGGTTTCAGAGTACTGTACAGTGTTCCCTTGATTTCAGCGGCTTCGAACTTCGTGAAAAGTCTATACCACGGTTTTTCAAAAATATTAATTAAAAAATACTTTGCGCTTTCCCCCCTATACCACGGTTTTCCCCATCCGATGACATCATATGTCATCGCCAAACTTTCGTCTGCCTTTAATAAATATTTTTTAAAATAAACTTTAATAAATAAACATGGTGAGTAATCATCTAAATGGTTGCTAAGGGAATGGGAAATTGCAATTTAGGGGTTTAAAGTGTGAAGGGAAGGCATGTGATACTGTTCATAGCCAAAAATAGTGTATTTGATTGATTTGATTTGATTGATTGGATTTATTGGATTTGTATGCCGCCCCTCTCCGGAGACTCGGGGCGGCTAACAACAATAATAGAACAGTATACACAATAATCCAATAGTAAAAACAATTAAAAACCATTAAAGTAAAAACCAAACATATATTCAGACATACCATGCATAAAATTGTAAATGCCTAGGGGGAAAGAGTATCTCAGTTCCCCCATGCCTGACGGCAGAGGTGGGTTTTAAGTAGCTTACAAAAGGCAAGGAGGGTGGGGGCAATTCTAATCTCTAGGGGGAGTTGGTTCCAGAGGGACGGGGCCGCCACAGAGAAGGCTCTTCCCCTGGGTCCCGCCAAGCGGCATTGTTTAGTTGACGGGACCCGGAGAAGACCCACTCTGTGGGACCTAACTGGTCGCTGGGATTCGTGCAGCAGAAGGCGGTCCCGGAGATATTCTGGTCCAGTGCCATGAAGGGCTTTATAGGTCATAACCAACACTTTGAATTGTGACCGGAAACTAATCGGCAACCAATGCAGACTGCGGAGTGTTGGTGTGACATGGGCATATTTAGGGGAGCCCATGATTGCTCTCGCAGCTGCATTCTGCACGACCTGAGTTTGCTGAATCTGAATCTGTATTTACTTCCGCATCTCTACTTTGCAGAAATTCGACTTTCGCGGGTGGTCTCAGAATGCACCCCCAGTGAAAATCGAGGGAACACTATATTGCAAAAAAAAAAAAAAATTAGCAACTGCTGCTGTATCACATTCAGAAATGCAAAACTGTTTTGCCTTCATTAGAATCAGGAATTTCCTAGGGATCATCCTTCTGCTCTTGTAAGCAGGAAGGCATAATGAATCATTTCAAGAGGACTAAATAGCACTCAAAGGAAATAATTGCAAACATAGTTTCTCTATTATTGTTACCCTGTGTTTTTTTTCCATAACGGGAGATACTTTTCTTTTTTTTAAAAAAAATAGGAAAATATAACCTAAGCTAAAGGACTGGTGGATTTCTCTCATAGTATTAGGTGTCTTCTAAAACCTCTTCACTCCTTTTGGATTTTGAGAAAAGGCTTGTAGGAAGAAAACAGAAAAAGTAGTAGAATATAAAGGGGGTTTATTTGTATGACAAAAAGGTTAAGTATTTTTCTCACTGAGAAAAAAATGGTTTAAACTTTAAACTCCTGGGTCTAGGAAGCTTAGAACTACGATGCCTTAAACATGATCTAAGTATTGCCCACAAGATCATATGCTGCAACATCCTGCCTGTCAATGACTACTTCAGCTTCAACCGCAATAACACAAGAGCACGCAACAGGTTCAAACTTAATATCAACCGCTCCAAACTTGAGTGTAAAAAATATGACTTTAGCAATCGCGTTGTTGAAGCATGGAACTCATTACCAGACTCCGTGGTGTCAACCCCCAACATTTTCCCCTTAGACTATCCACAATTGACCTCTCCAGATTCCTTAGAGGTCAGTAAGGGGCGAGCATAAGTGCCCTAGTGTGCCTTCCGTCCCCTGTCCAATTGTCTCTCCTATGGTGCTAATGATTGTCCTGTGCTCACTTGAGCTTTTATGAATGGGCGGCATTAATATTTTTGAGTTCCTTCAAATGATCCTGAGCACCAGAAAGTTTGAAAATTATTGATGTAACGAAAATAAGAATTGAATGAAAGGGATGAATTACGGTATTAACTACAAGATACAAATGTTTCTCAGCAGACTATTTTTCATCCTCAAAGCCATAATGGAATGCCTTCTTTAGAAAAACACATTATTAACTTTTTCATCATTTAAGTAACAGATAGCATTCATTTTTTAAAAGGCACTTAGACATTAATTTCATGGATTTTCTTAATTTACAGTGGAAGCCTCTTCATTTAATGGATGTCTTCTCCAAATATTCAAACAGAGCTTTGATTGTGCAGGTCCTGGCGGTTTCAAAATAATATCTGGTATTTTCTTGTTTTTCACTTTTTTAATGTTAAATTCTGAAATCTAGTATGATAAAGTAGGGTACAAAAATGATCCGAGCTAATAAATATTTCATTTCTATCCAGTCAGCTGCAGTGAAATGTGGGAAGAAAATAATTTGATCTGTATTTTTTTTAATGCAATCTAATTCTTAGTAATAGATGAATTGTAACTTTATTATTCTTTACACAACTACAGCCAAATGAACATCCCAACTTAAACAATGCTACGAACATAGAAACATAAAAGACCGACGGCAGAAAAAGATCTCATGGTCCATCTAGTCTGCCCTTATACTATTACTTGTATTCTATCTTAGGATGGATATATGTTTATCCCAGGCATGTTTAAATTCAGTTACTGTGGATTTACCAACCACGTCTGCTGGAAGTTTGTTCAAAGGATCTACTACTATTTACTCTTTCAGTAAAATAATATTTTCTCATGTTGCTTTTGATCTTTCCCCCAACTAACTTCAGATTGTGTCCCCTTGTTCTTGTGTTCACTTTCCTATTAGAAACACTTCCCTCCTGGACCTTATTTAACCCTTTGACATATTTAAATGTTTCGATCATGTCCCCCTTTTTCCTTCTGTCCTCCAGACTATACAGATTGAGTTCATGAAGTCTTTCCTGATACGTTTTATGCTTCCACCATTCTTGTAGCCCGTCTTTGGACCCGTTCAATTTTGTCAATATCTTTTTGTAGGTGAGGTCTCCAGAACTTGACACAGTATTCCAAATGTGGTCTCACCAGCGCTCTATATAGCGGGATCACAATCTCCCTCTTCCTGCTTGTTATACCTCTAGCTATGTAGCCAAACATCCTACTTGCTTTTCCTACCACCTGACCACACTGTTCACTACCCCTAAATCCTTCTCTTCTGAAGTTTTTGCTAACACAGAACTGCCAATACAATACTCAGATTGAGGATTCCTTTTCCCCAAGGGCATTATTTTACATTTGGAGACATTAAACAGCAGTTTCCATTGTTTTGACCATTTATCTAGAAAACAATATAGATGTACCCATTAAGAAAGTAGCTTCCCGTTGTTTAGTAGATTCCATATAAAGGTTTGATATGTAGGAGAATTATACAAAGGTTTGTCAGAGAGTTAAAAAGCACTTACAAACCAAACAAAAGCAATTATTGTTGCCTGCAATCTCAGTTTATGGATCAAAGTAGAGAAGTTGTACTTGAAAATGAAAATGTTGTAGAAAACAAAACAGATGCATCTGTCTTTAGATGAATATAAAACTGATGAGATTCTTGTCAGAGACTCCCAAGGAATCCCAAGGGGAAAAGCAAACAGGTTTTTTTATAGAGTTGGCATTATATATGTCCAATTGACAAGCAGTTTAAGTTTGCAATCTCATCAGCCACAGAGCAACATAGAGCTAGTTATCTGTATAACAACTGTCTCTGTCCCCAGAGCACTTCCCAAGGTAGTGTAATTAATAAGAGAGAGAAATTATTATATTTGTAGAAGTAATCATATTAACTGAATTTAATTGCCTTTACTGGTTAAACCCATGTAAATTTATTTTTTATTTTGGTATTTTAGAGAGTGCTCGATCTATCACTTGAAGGACAAATGCAGTTCCCAATCCAAACATTGATTGATTGATTTCGTCCAATACACAATTAGGGTTTTAGTGGGTATACACATAGTAAAATACATAATGAAGGTTATAGAGAATATACTCATAGTAAAATATATCTAAGAAAGAAGAGAAGAGAAGATATAGGAATAAAATATATCAATGAAAGAATAGAAGAAGAGATATAAGAATAGAAGAAAGGTATAGGAGATATAGGAGAGCAATAGGACAGGGGACGGAAGGCACTCTAGTGCACTTGTACTCACCCCTTACTGACCTCTTAGGAATCTGCATAGGTCAACCGTAGATAATCTAGGGGTAAAGTGTTAAAGGTTTGGGGATAACACTATGGAGTCTGGTAATGAGTTACACGCTTCGACAACTCAGTTACTGAAGTCGTATTTCTTACAGTCAAATTTGGGGCGGTTAATATTAAGTTTAAATCTGTTGTGTGCTCTTGTGTTGTTATGGTTGAAGCTGAAGTAGTGAACAAACCGATCAGTCCTAGAGAAGATCAGCCCTAACGGCTTTTTAAAAGATCCTAAGATGAAACTCAAATACTTTGGCCACCTATTGAGAATGAAGAACTCACTGGAGAAGAACCTTTCTGACATTAACACCGTTGAAAATGTCCAGAGATACTTCACCAGAAGAGCCCTTCACTCCTCTACTCATAACAGAATACCCTACGAAACTAGACTTACAATCCTGGGTCTTGAAAGCTTAGAACTACGACTCCTTAAACATGATATAAGTATTGCCCACAAGATCATATGCTACAATGTCCTGCCTGTCAAAGACTACTTCAGCTTCAACCACAACAACATAAGAGCATGCAACAGATTCAAGCTTAATATTAATCGCTCCAAACTTGACTGTAAAAAATACAACTTTAGTAATTGGGTTGTTGAAGCATGGAACTCATTACCAGATTCTATAGTATCATTCCCTAACCCCTAACACTTTACCCTTAGACTATCCACAGTTGACCTCTCCAGATTCCCAAGAGATCAATAAGGGGCGTACATAAGTGCACTAGAGTGCCTTCTGTCCCCTGTCCTATAGTCTCTCCTATATCTCCTATATCTTTTCTATTATATCTTCTATAACCTTCATTGTGTATTATTGTGTATTGGACTGACTAACTAACTAACTAACTAACTAACTAACTAACTAACTAACTAACTCAATCAATCAATCAATCAATCAATCAATCAATCAATCAATCAATCAATCCCTAACATTGTGCATGGGGTTGCGATGAATCAGACACGACTTCGCAACTAACAACAGCAAATGCTATACTATACTTCCCAGAAAATGTTTAAATATGAATTAAGACAGAAATAAAATATTAGAAGAATAAATATTAAATAAATATTATTAATATTAAACAAATTAAATATTAAATAAACATTAGAATTTTAAATAATGCACAATGCTAATACATTACCTTTAATGGTAGTAGTTGCAACTGTGCTCATCCTAGTGGTAACTTTGGAAGGGTAAGACAGAAAATTTAAAGTAAGTTCAATGCTTCTTAGATAAAACGATCGTATCTTTTTGAAAAAAGGCAATAGATTATTTTAAAATTAAGCATACTTGAAAGCAAGTTTTAAATGTACTATTCTGGGCTTCCATCTTAGAGTTAGTGACAGTGCCTTTTTGGGCTGTTGTATCAATACGTGAAACTTCTTTAGCTGCCTTATTTTAATACACATTCTTTTTGCTCTGCTGCAGAACAAATCATTTCCTTCCCTTCGCATGTGGATACTTTTATTGCTCCTTTGAATTACTGTTCTCTTCAGTGCAAATCAGCCTTAGGAGGCTGCACTTGTGAGCAAAAAGAGTGGGGTAGGATTACTTAAAACAGTTCACATTTCCATTGCTTATCCCCAGCTCCCCTGCATGATAACATTCCAGATGGAAGTTAATAAAAGCTAGGCGCCTGCCCAGTAAATTTCACTGAATCCAATGGGTTTTTCCGAGAAATGTCACTTAAAATTGCTTATTCATATGCTTTGAGTGCCTTATTATGAACAGAAAAATGGCGAAGAGGGTTCTATTTCTTATTTCTGAAAGAGAGCAATATCCTGCCTTTCCATTTGCAAAATTTTCCCCAGACTTCTGTTGTGATTCAGCCTGAGGCTCCTCAGGGACCGGCTGGAGCTCTGCCGGATCCATGCCCAGAGGAGGAGGACAGTGACCAGGAGGGGGAGGACCAGGCAGACGGGGGAGAGGAACGTCAGGAGGAGGAGGCGGGAGAGCAGCCTGAGACCCCCCGGGGGGGGGCTCTCCCCAGCTAGTAGCCTGGATTCATTGGATGAAGACGCACAGGCTATAATAGACATGCGGCAGAGACGTGCAGCTCAAAGAAGGGGCCAATTAGAAAGATATTTTCATCCCTGAATTGGCAACAGCTGGGTTTGGGTGTGGTTCTCCTCAGCAGGGTTGAAAAGGCAGGCCCGCCCTTACAGTCTCGTGGAGAGTTATCAACTGGGAGTCCTGTGACCTTGCTTCGATTCTTGGCGTCTCTGATCTTGGCTTGTGGCCTAGAAGCCTGGAAGACTTGGGGGAGGCGTGGGTTTTATTATCTCCAGAGTTGTTTTTGCCAGCAAGAATCCTGTTTTATTGCCTGGCCTTCGTGAAACCTCTGTGAAACTGCATCGTGTTCCTGTCTGTAAGAACAGTTTTTGTTACCTGTGTTTGCTTTCCGGTATATAAACTGCCTTTGCTTTTTACCAGTGTGTCTGGATACTCTTTTTGGTTGGTGTTGGCATCTGGGGGGACCCAGACAGAACAACTTCCAGATGGATTTTACTTCAAACCAAGCAGAAATATCTGCAGCATGAAGGGCTTTTTAAAAAAATGGAAAACCTCCTTGTGAAAGCATATAAAAATAGGAGGGCTTTGATCAAGTGTTGGGACCAACTTGACTTTCTCTTCACGTCACCTTCAGCCTATTCTTGTACTTCCCTTTTCCTTTAGTCCATGATAGCAAGGAGGCAGGGAATGCTGCGGATCCCATCCTAGAGGAAAATACACTTGGTGGGACCCAGAAGAAGATCCTTCTTCATGGTGGCCCCCACTCTAATTGGAAGGCGCTGAAGACCTGGTTCTTCCAGTAGGCCTGGAGAATCCAGACTGGGATGGAGCCCATGAAATAACTTGCGTGATTGGTTGGGGCAGGAGGTGGAGTGGGGGCAATTTTATTACACCAATTTAGTTAATTTTTATTAGTTTTACTGTTTTTAAATATGTTTTTTATATTCTGTAAGGCAGTGTTTCTCAACCTTGGCAACTTGAAGATATCTGGACTTCAACTCCCAGAATTCCCTGGCTGGGGAATTCTGGGAGTTGAAGTCCAAATATCTTCAAGTTGCCAAGATTGGGAAACACTGCTGTAAGGCACCTTGAGTCGCCATGGGCAAATAGCGGCAATATAAATTCAATCAGTCAATCAATCAAAATAGTACCCACTAACTCTGTGGACCTACTATAAAAATACCTTGTTGACAGTGAAGAGACCCAAATTTTTACTACCACATTGTGGGCATGGCTTATGCATTTTCTTTCAACATCTTTCAGCGCAAATTGGGTGCTCTGGGGTGGAACTCCATTTTCACTACCCCATTGTGTCCCCACCCCATCCGGGGAATAGCCCACCCCTGCTTGTAGACATAGGTACCTTCTACTAAAGGAGGTCAAGAAAAAAGAGAATAAAATATAGGTTTGGTATCCTACAGCTCATTTATTCTTGCATCCCTGCACCAGATTAAAGAACGTAAGTTATCATGTGCAAATTATGTTTGGATCCTCTTATTTCCCTTGCAGACAGTTATAGTTATGAAAACATGGTCCCTACTCCTCAAATAGAACACTGGACAAGGATGTGGGGGAGCAGAATTTAAATATTTTAGCTGTGATCCAATCTTTGCATAAAAAGGAATCATCCAAACTTTTCTAATAACAACATTGCCACAGAACAATGTCAATTTTTTAAAATATGCTTTCCCTAGCAGCAAATGATTGTCTTCTGTTTTGAGCAGAATTTATATTTGAAATAGTATTAAATAACAAAATTTTATAGGAATATAATAAATCAACCTTTAATGTAATCAATTGGCAGATCAAGATACTGATAAAAACTTTTTAAATATTTTCACGTGGGCAACATGTATAATTAAATGTAGGATTTGAAGCAGTTGTTTATTCAAGGACTTACTTTTTGCTGCTGAAGTGACATGTATTGTGGGAGACCCTACAGAAAACATATTCAATATTAAAGATTACAGTTTTATAATACACTTTTAAACTACCAACCCCAAACAAGTTGAATGAATAGCCTATAATTTAACATGCCTTTTTTCTTAGTATTAACCGGCTTACTTCCTGAATAATAGTGATATGGTTATATTCAGATTCTAAACTGTGACATCATTTGAACAAATAATAATATATGGAATTTCAAGAAAACAACACAGTTGCTAGATGGAGACCAGTAAAGATAATATTGAGTTTTCCGAGAACTATACTATGGCATAAATATAGGAATAACTATATATCTTAAACTACCTCGAATTGCATGATGGGAAACAAATAAATTAAATTAACTAAACAAATACATGGGTAGAACGATTTCAGTTCAAACTGAAGAAATTACCTTAACATTGATCCATTACTAGAAACTTCCCAGGCTGAATCTCTTTATTTTTTTTTTTAAAAAACTAATACAGTGATACCTTATCTTACAAACGCCTCATCATACAAACTTTTCAAGATACAAACCTGGGGTTTAAGATTTTTTTGCCTCTTCTTACAAACTATTTTCACCTTACAAACCCACTGCCGCCGCTGGGATGCCCAGCCTCCAGACTCCCATTGCCAACGAAGCACCCGTTTTTGCGCTGCTGGGATTCCATTGAGGCTCCCCTCCATGGGAAACCCCACCTCCGGACTTCCGTTGCCAGCGAAGCGCTTGTTTTTGCGATGCTGGGATTCCCCTGCAGCATCGCAAAAACACAGAAGTCCGGAGGTGGGGTTTCCTATGGAGGGGAACCTCAGGGTAATCCCAGCAGCGCAAAAATGGGCGCTTCGGCTGGCAAAAGGGGTGAATTTTGGGCTTGCACGCATTAATCGCTTTTCCATTGATTCCTATGGGAAACATTGTTTCGTCTTACAAACTTTTCACCTTAAGAACCTCGTCCCAGAACCAATTAAGTTTGTAAGACAAGTTATCACTGTATTTCATATCTATACAAGTTGCTGTATATTGCATGAAGAATTTAGAGCAACATAAATATTTTTGTTCTAGCAGAAATATCTTCAAGTTGACCTGTTACATCTGTTTTAAATAGATAAAATAATAAAACATGGCATTTTATTAACCTGTTTATTATTAGCTGGTATTTATTATTGCTAGATTTTTAAAATCATTAGAAAATAATTCAATAGAAGATGATACATACACACACACACACAAATACATTGTATATATATATATGATATATAGCGATGGGACCAGTATATAATAAGTCTACAAGGAAATTAGAGACATATTATATTCTCCAGATTACTACAAGTATACTGTTCCATCTGGTTCACAAAAACAGCCCAAATTAACACTAATTGATTTCATGACATCTGTATTTTGTCACAATGTAATTTACAAACCAATTTGCCTAGCACAGCAATATTCCATATTTGCTGTAGCACCTTCTATTGAACTAACACACACACACACAGAGAGAGACAGAGAGAGAATATGCCTGTCAAGTAATTTAGGTATATAATGTACTGTGTGGTTTTAAGTTAAAATATTTTAAAATTATAAACTAACGTTGCAGCAAAATAGGCATCAATTAACAAAAACCAATCTGTAATCTTATTTGCATTTTGCAACGTGAAACATTTTCATGACTACCCATTTAAATTCATAAGGATCATTTGGGATTAATGGGAGTGAGATATTTTCCCCAATTTGGTTCTCTCTAATGCACTGGATTTTAACTATATTGGATAGAGAGAATGGAAACTGTAATAGAGGCTATAAATTCCATGTTGCCCAGCATAGTTAAAATCCTATCCATTATAGACACACATTATATAGGGGAGTACCTAGGGTAGACGTTATACAGGGGGAGCTAAATGTGAGAAATTAATCTGATCCAATAGTGTTACAACTGTACTGATAATCTAGGATGTTTAGTTTCTTGTAGTAACTGAGTACCAGCCAGTGAAATAGTTGGCATAGGAGCACAGCTGAATGTTGTATCAACAGAACCAGAACTGTAGCAAAGGTTTAAAGAACTCTGCATGTAGTAAATGCATTACAATGTCAATTCTGGGGAAGCCCTCGCCATGCCTCTTTATGTCTTAGAAACATAGAAACATAGAAGACTGATGGCAGAAAAAGACCTCATGGTCCATCTAGTCTGCCCTTATACTATTTCCTGTATTTTATCTTACAATGGATATATGTTTATCCCAGGCATGTTTAAATTCAGTTACTGTGGATTTACCAACCACGTCTGCTGGAAGTTTGTTCCAAGGACCTACTACTCTTTCAGTGAAATAATATTTTCTCACGTTGCTTTTGATCTTTCCCCCAACTAACTTCAGATTTTGTCCCCTTGTTCTTGGGTTCACTTTCCTATTAAAAACACTTTCCTCCTGAACCTTATTTAACCCTTTAACATATTTAAATGTTTCGATCATGTCCCCCCTTTTCCTTCTGTCCTCCCGTCTTTGGACCCGTTCAGTTTTGTCAATATCTTTTTGTACGTGAGGTCTCCAGAACTGAACACAGTAATCCAAATGGGGTCTCACCAGTGCTCCATATAAGGGGATCACAATCTCCCTCTTCCTGCTTGTTATACCTCTAGCTATGCAGCCAGTCTTCTGATGCTTCTGACGATTTTCTCATGATTTACCAGCTGTGCATGAGTTTAGTGTTTAAGAAAGGGTTAGAGTTTCTTTAGGTTTAAGGGGTGGAGCTAAAAAGGATTTCTTGGGTTTGCCAGATCTTCAAAAATCCTCAGATAGATGGATATGGTAGGTATAGCTTTTGAGTTGTGCTCTCCAAGGTCCTGAAACGGTTCGGTTGGAAAATTTCCACGTGGTTATGTACAAACTTTCAGCCATTCCGAAATATTTAATGATTCCTGGAATCCCAGCATTTATATGTAAATGCATAACTTAGTGGAGGGTAGTATCCCAGACTAAACCAGGTCTGGGTGTGGCCAGTGTATGATGCATCTGGGCTGGGATTTAGACAGCCTTGTTCTAGATGTTCTTTGCTGGTGTTTGGATTAGAGGTGGTTCCTCCCAGTTCACCCAAACTGGTAGCAACCCGCTGGTGACATCACAATGATGTCACAGAACTGTATCGGTCAATGCTGGTCCATGGAGGCCGCCATCTTTTTTTGAAATTTTCATCAGTTGTTTTTCTTCTGCACAGAGGTAACGTTAGAACTCACCCCTTGTTTGGCTACTCCACAGTTTCAGTTATTAAACCATCTTGTGTTAGTTATATTCATATAAAACTGCCTCTCCTCTCCCCAAGTTTTATAGAGGGAGAACAGTAACTGACTTATTACAGCTTACAATAACTCTAAATAACTCTCCAGAATAAAAGAGAATACAAGGAGAATACAATGGATGCCATTGTTTTTAAGATACGGTTACACAGTTTTGCTTACCAGTAGTTGCTTGAGTACTCTTGGATGCGGGAACTGTAGAAGATACAAAAAACCCCAAAAAACCGTAAATTTGAATAAATTTTGTCGCATACATAGTAGAAGACACAGGATGAAAAGAAACATTCTGCTGAGGTGTTTCTAATTATTGTTATTGTTATTGTTATTGTTATTGTTATTGTTATTGTTATTGTTATTGTTATTGTTATTGTTATTGTTATTGTTATTGTTATTGTTATTGTTATTGTTATTGTTATTGTTATTGTTATTGTTATTGTTATTGTTATTGTTATTGTTATTGTTATTGTTATTGTTATTGTTATTGTTATTGTTATTGTTATTGTTATTGTTATTGTTAATTAGATTTGTATGCCGCCCCTCTACGTAGACTCGGGGCGGCTCACAACAATAATTACACAATATATAACAAATCTAATAATTAAAAGTCACTAAAAACCCCTTATTAAAAAGAAAACATACACACAAACATACCATGCATAAACTGTATAGCCTAGGGGGAAGAGAATATCTCAATTCCCCCATGCCTGACGACAGAAGTGGGTTTTAAGAAGTTTACGAAAGACAAGGAGGGTGGGGGCAATGCTAATCTCCAGGGGGTGCTGGTTCCAGAGGGTCGGGGCCATCACAGAGAAGGCTCTTCCCCTGGATCCCACCAGATGACATTGTTTAGTCGACGGGACCTGGAGAAGGCCAACTCTAACCGGTCACTGGGATTCGTGCGGCAGAAGGCGGTCCCGGAGATATTCTGGCCCGATGCCATGAAGGGCTTTATAGGTCAGGTTAATGATATAGAACATAATTTTTTAAAAGTAAGAAACATGCCTACACATTTATATCATTAATAAAACAGCTGAAATAATTACAAACTTAATTTCTCCTTTTATCAACCAACTTGACTTTGATCTTGATTAATCCTGGTCAGAGGTGGATTCCTGCAGGTTCAGACCAGTTCTGTAGAACCAGTAGCGAGAATTGCCCCCCGCTTCCTGAATCGGCAGTGATGGCTGGCTGGCTATGACCCTGAACGGCTCTCTCCGCAGTGCTGTAGGGGCCGCCATCTTGTTTTTTGCTTCTGAGCATGTGCAGGAGCTTGGTTTTCCGCACTGCACATGCCCATGCCTGGGGCAAGAAGAAGCGAACTGGCAGCAAGCTAAGTTAGAACCCACCCCGATCCTGATTCTAATATGACATCACTTCTTCATAAACACATCTTTTAAAATTAGCCAGGTGGAGTTCATCTCTTTATAATTGCAGAGTGACTCTGTGAAGCATTTCCATTTATTTGTCAAATGTTCTGCCATTCTGTTTCATTAAAGTCTAGTGCTTCAAAATAACTTCGTAGAGGAGCCTCATTTTATTTATTTTATTTATTTTATTTTATTTATTGGATTTGTATGCCGCCCCTCTCCGCAGACTCGGGGGGGCTAACAACAATGGTAAAACAACATGTAACAATCCAATTTAATAAAACAACTAAAAACCCTTATTATAAAAAACCAAACATACACACAAACATACCATGCATAACTTGTAATGGCCTAGGGGAAGGAATATCTTAACTCCCCCATGCCTGGCGACAAAGGTGGGTCTTAAGAAGTTTGCAAAAGACAAGGAGGGTGGGGGCCATTCTAAGAAACGGACAACACAACTCTGAAAAGTGAAGGAAATATGTCTTCAAGTTCTTCTTCTCTTGTTTATTATTATTATTATTATTATTATTATTATTATTATTATTATTTATTGGATTTGTATGCCGCCCCTCTCCATAGACTCGGGGCAGCTAACAACAATGATAAAAACAGCATGTAACAATCCAATACTAAAACAACTAAAAACCCTTATTATAAAACCAAACATACACACAAACATACCATGCATAAATTGTAAACGCCTAAGGGGAAAGAATATCTCAGTTCCACCATGCCTGACGGCAGAGGTGGGTTTTAAGGAGTTTATGAAAGGCAAGGAGGGTGGGGGCAATTCTAATCTCTGGGGGAAGTTGGTTCCAGAGGGCCGGGGCCACCACAGAGAAGGCTCTTCCCCTGGGTCCTGCCAAACGACATTGTTTAGTTGACGGGACTTGGAGAAGGCCCACTCTGTGGGACCTAAATGGTCGCTGGGATTCGTGCGGCAGAAGACAGTCCCGGAGATAATCTGGTCCGGTGCCATGAAGGGGTTTATAGGTCATAACCAACACTTTGAATTGTGACCGGAAACTGATCGGCAACCAATGCAGACTGCGGAGTGTTGGTGTAACATGGGCATATTTGGAAAAGCCCATGATTGCTCTCGCAGCTGCATTCTGCACGATCTGAAGTTTCCGAACACTTTTCAAAGGTAGCCCCATGTAGAGAGCATTACAGTATTTGAGCCTTGAGGTGATGAGGGCATGAGTGACTGTGAGCAATGATCCCCAGCCCAGATAGGGCCACAACTGGTGTACCAGGCGAACCTGGGCAAACGCCCCCCTCGCCACAGCTGAAAGATGTTTCTCTAATGTGAGCTGTGGATCGAGGAGGACGCCCAAGTTGCGGACCTTCTCCGAGGGAGTCAATAATTCCCCCCCCCCCCAGGGTGATGGACGGACAGATGGAATTGTCCCTGGGAGGCAAAACCCACAGCCACTCCGTCTTATCAGGGTTGAGTTTGAGTCTGTTGACACCCATCCAGAGCCCAACAGCCTCCAGGCACCGGCACATCACTTCCACTGCTTCGTTCGACATTAATGAGAGTTGAACCTAGTTAATACTTGAAAATTCAGAGCTACAGACTAGACTTGAAAGTCCAAATCAACATCTCAGAACAAAGCAATGTCAAAACATCTCTACAGACTTGCCATGAAAATTGCATGGTTGTGTCCAGATAATCACCAGGAACTGAGCTGTATTTGTAGCCATTTTTATTTTCATTGTATAAGAGAGAAAATTGTATGAATTCTTTTGGCTTGAACTAAACCTATTATACTAGCAGTAGAAAGATTTCAGTTTCCAAAAAGTAGAATAATTTGTTTGCTCATTGCAAATGCAATACTTTTTAAATAGAAATAAGAAAAGGGGGTGTTTTGTAAGTAGGTACATATTGCTAACCCTGCCTCCGTAAGCAGCAGTAAGTAACATGATTGTACAACTGCAACCAGCTGGGATATATGTTTGAGTTTAGCATTTCCTCCCCAGTAAATATATTTAAATAGTCCTGTGCTTGACATCTTGACTGGGTCAATCTGCTGTGAAAACCCTAATTATGTAGCAAATATTATCGTGTGAAAAGCAAATTATAGTAGAGGACTCAGGCACAAGGAAAGTCTATTGGCAGTTTAGAAAGATCAGAAAATTTCAGTGCCATGTAAATTGCAATTGTTACTTCTAAATGTGTATTATGACACCAAAGGAGTTGCTTAAGTATCCAGAACAGGCAAGAAGTGATTATGGCCCAATATAAATGCCTTGCTGCTCACAGAATTGATGTTGGGTGGGTGGAAAAGCAAGTGGAATTAATGGGATTTAAGCAGCCAAAGTTGAGTGCCTGCTGTGATGGAAAGATGGAAAGTGTTTCTCATCCTGGAGTCTTTGTTTATTGTCAATAAATTGAGAGGCAATTCCAATTTGCAATTCAAGCTTTAGATGATTAATCACTCTGATTAACTAATCTGTGCAGCAATCTTATGCACATTTACTGTGGGCTAAATCAGACCCCAGTTCATTCACACTCAAGTGCAGAAGAGTTCTCTAGTTTCTAAAGTTCATCCCATTTATTCATCTCTGTAGATTCTTGTATGTTATCCTATAGATTCTCATGATGTGTGCTTTGTGCTAAAAGGCCTGGTTGTTTATTCAGCCAGAGAGGGATGCACTAGCAATAGCAAGAGCCCTTAGACTTATATTTATTTCATTTCATTTCATTTCATTTCATTATTTCATTTCATTATTTCATTTCATTTCATTTCATTTCATTTCATTTCATTTCATTTCATTTCATTTCATTTCATTATTTTATTTTATTTTATTTTATTTTATTTTATTTTATTTTATTTTATTTTATTGTTTATTTTATTTTATTGTTTATTTTATTTTAATTTAATTTAATTTAATTTAATTTTAATTTTAATTTTAATTTTAATTTTAATTTTAATTTTAATTTTAATTTTAATTTTAATTTTAATTTTAATTTTAATTTTAATTTTAATTTTAATTTTAATTTTAATTTTAATTTTAATTTTAATTTTAATTTTAATTTTAATTTTAATTTTAATTTTAATTTTAATTTTAATTTTAATTTTAATTTTAATTTTAATTTTAATTTTAATTTTAATTTTAATTTTAATTTTAATTTTAATTTTAATTTTAATTTTAATTTTAATTTTAATTTTAATTTTAATTTTAATTTTAATTTTAATTTTAATTTTAATTTTAATTTTAATTTTAATTTTAATTTTAATTTTAATTTTAATTTTAATTTTAATTTTAATTTTAATTTTAATTTTTTGATTGATTGATTGGATTTGTATGCCGCCCCTCTCCGTAGACTCAGGACAGCTAACAACAATGATAAAAAAACAGCATGTAACAATCCAATTAATAAAACAACTAAAACCCTTATTATAAAAACCAAACATATACTCAAACATACCATGCATAACTTGTAATGGCCTAGGGGGAAGGAATATCTTAACTCCCCCATGCCTGGCAGCATAAGTGAGTCTTGAGTAGTTTATGAAAGACAGGGAGGGTGGGGGCAGTTCTAATCTCCGGGGGGAGTTGGTTCCAGAGCGCCGGGGCCGCCACAGAGAAGGCTCTTCCCCTGGGGCCCGCCAAATGACAGTGCTTTACAGCCCTCTCTTAAGTGGTTTACAGAATCAGCATATATTGCTCCCGACAATCTGGATCTTCACTTTACAGACCTTGGAAGGATGGAAGGCTGAGTCAACCTTGAGCCTGGTCAGATTTGAACTGCCAAATTGCAATCAGCCGGAAGTGAGGAGAAGTAGTCTATAGTACTGTACTCTAACTGTTAAGGCAGGGCTGTCAAACTCCTGTGGGCCAAATGAGTCACGCACTGGCCATGCCTGATTACTGATGCTGCCATGACAACGTGAGTTTGACAATCCTGCACTAGGGCACGGAGGCAGAGAGCCAACTTGAGTTACCAACAGTGTATCTCTGTGCATTAACCCAGGCCCTTGCTCTGGTTGATCTGAAATCAGAACAATGGGGGGAGTGTTTGGGTAACAAGGTTAAGCTAGTCATTTTCTACTGGTTTTGCTCTGCTTTATTATTATTATTATTATTATTATTATTATTATTATTATTATTATTATTAATTAGATTTGTATGCCGCCCCTCTCTGTAGACTCGGAGCGGCTCACAGCAATAATAAAAACAATGTACAATAACAAAATCTAATATTTAAAAATATCTAAAACCCCCTTATTTAAAAACAAGACATAATACACACAAACATACCATACATAAATTATAAATTACGACTAAGCAATGTCGTTTGGCGGGACCCAGGAGAAGAGCCTTCTCTGTGGCGGCCCCGACCCTCTGGAACCAGCTCCCCCCAGATATCAGAGTTGCCCCCACCCTCCTTGCCTTTCGCAAGCTCCTTAAAAGCCACCTCTGTTGTCAGGCATGGGGGAATTCAAATTTCCCTTCCCCCTAGGCTTATAGAATTTATACATGGTATGCTTGTATGTATGAGTGGTTATTTAAATTGGGGTTTTTAAGATTATTTTTAATATTAGATTTGTTTACATTGTCTTTTTATATTGTTGTTAGCCACCCCGAGTCTTCGGAGAGGGGCGGCATACAAATGTAATAAATACAAATACAATACAATAGGCCTGGGGAAGAGGTTTCAATCCCCCCATGCCTGACGGCAGAAGTGAGTTTTAAGAAGTTTACAAAAGGCAATCCTATTCTCCAGGGGGAGCTGGTTCCAGAGGGTCGGGGCCGCCACAGAGAAGGCTCTTCCCCTGGGTCCCGCCAGACGACATTGTTTGGTATGTCTAAACAACATTGGGGTTTTATTTTTTATTTATTTATTTTGTTTTCTCAAGTACGTATTGGTGGTATACAAAGATATAATAATATTTATGTGCGTGAGACTAGTAAAAGAGAAACATTAGGACAGGGGACGGAAGGCACTCTGGTGCACGTATGCACCCCCCCCTACTTAGGAATCAGGAGAGGTCAACAGTGGAGAGTCTAAGGGTAAAGTTTTGGGGGTTAGGTGATGGTTCTACAGAGTCTGGTAGTGAGTTCCATGCATCAACTACTTGGTTACTAAAATCGTGTTCCCTGCAGTCAAGTTTGGAGCAGTTTACTTTAAGTTTGCTGTGTGCACGTGTGATGTTGCGGTTGAAGCTGAAGTAGTCAGGACATTGTAGCAGATGATTTTATGGACTATGCTTAAATCGTGTTTAAGGCGATGCAGTTCTAAGCTTTCTAAACCTAGGACTGTAAGTCTAGTTGCATAGGGCAGTGATTTTCAACCTTTTTTGAGCCGCGGCACATTTTTTACATTTACAAAATCCTGGGGCACACCACCAACCAAAATGACACCCTAAGACACTCTCCTCTCTTTTCCATTACCTGTCTCCTCCCCACCCTTGTGTGTGTGTGTATACACACTCTTGAACCATTTCCAAAAACAGGTGAGGGCTGGGGTTTTTTCTCTCTTATTCTTTGGGTGCTTTTTTATCATATGCTTTAAATCAAGTCACTTCTGTCTCTCTTTTGTTTCTCTCTCTTTCCTCTCATTCTCTGTTTCAATCATTTTCTCATTTCTCTTTTTTCCTCCCCTTTTTGCTCATTTCTTTCTCTCTCCCTTTCTCTCCTTTTCTCTCTCTCTCTCTTGCTTTCTTTCTCTCTCTTTCTCTCTCTCTTGCCTTCTTTCTCTCTCTTGCTTTCTCTCTCTTTCTCTTTTTCTTTCTCTCTCTCTTTCTCTCTCTTCCTCTCTCCTTTTCTCTCTCTCTTTCTCAGCTCACTCTCTCAGCAAAAAGTTGCGAGACTAGAACCTGAGCTTCCTTCTTCGCGGCACACCTGACCATGTCTCGCGGCACACTAGTGTGCCACGGCACACTGGTTGAAAAACACTGGCATAGGGTATTCTGTTGTGAGTGGAGGAGTGGAGGGCTCTTCTATTAAAGTATCTCTGGACATTTTCTAGAGTATTTATGTCCGAAATGCGGTGTGGACTCCAGACAGATGAGCTATATTCAAGGATTGGATTTGAGCAACCGCTTGACTTGAGCAACAGCTTGATCGATTCAAGACGTTGCTCAAGTAAGTTCTTGCTGAAAAACTATTTTAGAGGGTGTTGTGGTTCAGCCTGAGCCAGATCAAAGACCAGCTGCGTCTCTGCTGGCTCCATGCCCAGGGGAGGCTGAGAGCGGAGAGGAGAGTTCTTTGCAGTCAGACAGTGCAGACAGCAGTCACGAAAGTGAAGGTGATGCAAGGCCTGGGAGCCCTGGGGAAGGGCTATCTCCAGCAAGTAGCTGTGATTCCCTGGAGTCCCTGGATGATGACGCACAAGCTATCATTAGTATGCGGCAGAGACGCATAGCTCAAAGGAGAAATCAACTGCGTAGATATTATCAGCGTTGAATGAGGAACACCAGGGGGTTGGGTGTGGTCCTCATTAGCAGGGAAGGGTTTATAAGGCATGAGAACCATTCAGGCAGCGTGGAGTGTTATCAAAGTGGAGTTGGTGTTATCTGCATTTTCTCTCAGCGTTTTTGTTCCTGGCTTGTGGCCCAGCAGCCTTGAAGACTGGTGGGAGGTTGGTGTCTGTTATCAACAGCCTCGTTTGGCGTGAAGGATCCTGTGTTTCTGTATGAACAATTGCCTTCGTATATCTATTTGAAGTTCCAGTGTTTTCCTGACCTGTAAGGACATTTTCTGCTGGCTTCTTTTCTCTTCACCATTATAAAACTGTGTTTGGATTCAACCGGTGTGTCTGGCTTATCTTTTTGGGTTGGTCATAGCTTCCGGAGTGACCAAGACAGAGCAGAGGACGAATACTTACTCCTAAAT